>NC_041064.1:21449284-21473463 GCF_900634775.1 Gouania willdenowi
AAACTTTAAACTTACCTCAGGACATTAATAAAATTTTTCGTGATTATTATCAAAACTTATACTCATCAAATTTAAACCCTGACACTGAAGATATTTAAAACCTTTCTTAATAAACTAAACCTACCACAGCTCACTATAGATCAGAAAACCACCTTAGACTCACCATTAACCTTACAAGAATTACAAAATGCTTTAGACAGCATGTCAACAGGCAAAGCACCAGGTCCAGATGGGTTCCCTGCTGAATTCCTAAAACATTTCTGGTCAATGCTGGCTCCACTATTTTTCAGAGTAGTAACAGAGATCAAAAATAAAGGTTATGTAGGAGGTCCACATGAATACAGCGAACATTAAATTGTTACTTAAACCAGACAAGAACCCCATGTTACCCTCAAGCTATCGTCCCATCTCACTTATTAACACAGACTTAAAAATTATTTCCAAAGCACTCACATCCAGGTTAGAGAAAGTAGTACAGTCAATTATACACCAAGACCAGACAGGATTTATTAAAAATAGACCCACTCCACAGACAATGTGAGAAGGACTGTTTAATGTGATCAACATGGCACAGAACTCTAAAAGAAAAAAATAATCTTATCACTCGATGCAGAAAAAGCATTTGATAGAGTAAACTGGTCATTCCTTCCTAACTGTCCTTGGCAAATTTGGCTTCGGAGATCATTCATACAATGGATCTCCACCCTGTACAATAAACCTAAGGCCTCAGTAACCACAAACCAAATAACATCCCAAAGCTTCACACTGCAGAGGGGAACCAGACAAGGCTGCCCACTCTCAACCTTTGCTTTTTGCAATATTCGTTGAACCTCTCGCAGCAGCTGTACGTCAGAACTCTGTTATTAAAGGAATCCACTCATCCATCTCAGAACACAAAATTAATCTTTACGCGGATGACATCTTACTCTATTTGGAAGAACCGCAATCCTCTTTAGAGGAAGTATTTAATCTAATAAACAGCTTCTCTAAATTATCAGACTATTCCATTAACTGGACAAAATCATCAATCCTCCCTTTGACAAAAAACTCATGGAATCCTGCAAACCAAAATCCACAACACCCTCCACCACAAATACAATTAAATATCTAGGCTTAAATATATCACCAAACTTAAATGAATTAAAAACTAAATCATGATCCGATGTTGGACAAAGTCACAGAAGATCTGCGGAGATGGAACAATCTCCCCATCTCACTACTTGGCAGGATAGCTTCAGTTAAAATGAAAATCTTACCTAAAATAAACTACCTGTTCTCAATGATACCACTGAAACCACCAAAACAATGGTTTCAAAGATTAGATTCTGCAACTACAAAAATTCTATACTAGAAATAAAAAACCTAAAATAAGCCTTTCAACCCTTCAAAAAAACAAAGACGAGGGTGGTTTAGAAGCCCCTAATTTCATGCATTATTACTTAGCAAACCAAATATTATATTTAACAGAGTGGCTAAAACCAAAAGAATACTACAACACCTGGCTAGAAATAGAACAGTTAGACTGCAAACACATTAAACTCTTGATCTCCCTTTTATCACTGCGACCCTCAACATCACAACTGCTTTAAAAACCCACTAATTGCCTCCACACTGACTGCATGGTGGAAAGCCCTGGACATCACAAATGTCCAATTAAAATTAGTATACTGTCTCCAATCTGGCACAACCCTGACTTTAAAAATAAAAAAACACCACTCTATCTGAAAACATGGGAAGAGAGTGGAATCACTCATCTCCAAGACCTTTTTGAAAATGACAAGATCAGGCCATATAACAATCTAACCCAAGCATTCGATATAAATAAAAGTAACTTTCTACAGTACTTACAAGTAACAGAGACAATAAAGAAAAATACTCCACTAGACTTAACTACTTTACAACCTCCAGAACTGGCTATATATATGAAAAAAATCTCAACAAAATCAAAAAAACTCAAAATATACAGAGCGCTCTCGAACACTAACTGTAATTACTTACCAATCGCGAAGTGGGAGGCCGAACTCTCAATCACCCCGAGCACTGATTTCTGGACAGAAATTTGTTGTAATACTTTAAGATGACAAAAAACACAAACCTTCAGCTAATTCAATACAAGGTCCTCCACAGATCCCACACTACCCAACAGAAAATGCATAAAATGGGCTTCTTAGCAACAGACATCTGCTCTCAGTGCACCCAGAATACAGCGGATTCCTATCTACATGCCTTATGGCTTTGCTCCCCAGTTCAACACTTTTGGATTCTAATCACTGAAAAACTGTCCTCCATTTTGGACTGCAGGATTCCTTTATCTCCAAATCTTTGTTTGATTGGAGACCTGACAATGCTTCAACTTCCAGCAAACCAATCACAATCATCCTTGCGGCACTAGCCATAGCAAAAAAAACAATATTACTAAATTGGAAAGAAAAAAATCCTTAAACATAAACCAATGGCAAAATCTCCTCACAGAATTTATTTCCATGGAAAAGATGTCTGCTCTCAGAAAACAAAAAAAAATAACGTGCTTTGAGGAGCGTTGGACTCCTTTTTTAATTGCATTAAATCTAAATTTTTAAAACCCTGATGATCTAGCCTGCAAGCGACTGCCAGCACCACTCTTTACTAACGCACTAGCCCAACTGTAAGCTTGGGCCACCTTGGGCCTCTGGGGTGGTCTTGGCCGGGGTGGCTGGGGTGGGTTGCCGGGGTCTCTTGTTGCCTCGACACGGGTGTGCATTCCTTCTGGGTGTTCACGAGGTCCCGGGGCTGTTTGATTTGGCGCTGTTGCCCCTCGCGTGCACATCTGGTTGGTCTCTGGGGCTGGGGCCCTGCGTGCTGCCGCTCCTTCCCCTTGCTCCCTGTCCCCCTGTCTCGTCCTCCCCCCCCCTCCTCCTTTGCTCTTGCGCCCGCCATCCTGTTGGGTTGGGTTTGGGGGGCTCCCGTTGGCCTGGGGGCGGTGGGGGGGGGCTGTGGCTCCCGCCTGGGGACGGGCGGTGCCGTGCCGGGTGGGTTGGCTGGGGGGTGGTCTCGTTGGGGGGCCTGGGGTGGTGGGGTCCTTGGCTCCGGTCCGGGGGGATCCGGGGTGGGGGTGGCTTTGGGGGTGGCTGCTGCCCGGGGTCGGCGATTGCCTCCTGGGTCGTGGTGGCGGGTGTGGCTGTGGGTTGCTCCGTCGGCCCTTGGGGTCCTAGGCTTGGCTCCCTGGGGCGCGCCTTTGCCAGGGATGTCGCTTGCGCGGCGAGCCAGGCGGGGCCCCCTCCGGGGCTTTTTGTTTGACCGCAATGGCCGGGGTGTGGCCGTTACGGCTAGAGGGGTGGGTGGGGGGTGCTATGGGGTCTCCCCGGGGGTCGTATTGGGTGGGTGTGCGGGGGCGCGGCGCGTGGTTCTTGGCCTGGTGGATCCTTGTCGGGATTGGCTGGTCTGCTGGCTGGGTGCACCGGCGCCGTGGGCGCGATTCCGGGGCGGGGGTGCCCCGGGGCGGATCCTTGGTCTACGTTTCCGGGGGAGTGCTCTCCTGCCATCTGCCCGGGGACCGGCCGCGGCTCGTGGCGGCGCTGCGCAGCCTTGGGCGGGGCGGGGCTGGTGGCCTCGGGCCCGCTGTCGTCCGGGGTGGGCTGGGGGGGGGGGTGTCTCGTGCCGGTGCGTGGGTCGTCGGGGATCGCCTCCGTGGGGGGGGGGGGGGCTCCATTGGCGCCGTTGGTGTGGGGGTGCTTCGGTACTCCGGCTTGCCGGTCCGTGGCTGGCGGGATGGCCCTGCTTGGCGGTGGATGGCGTCCTCTCTAGTCGGGGGGGCCGGGGCCGCCTCCCGGTGGAGAGTGTTGTATCGTGGCGCCGGGTGGGCCTGTGCTGGCCCTGGTGCGGGCGCGGGCCTCCCCCCTGCTCGGACCGCTCCCTTGGCGGCGGGGGTGGCGTTGCTCCGGGCCGGCGTGCGGCGGGGGTCGCCCCCTGGGGCGCCGGGGGATGGGGTTGGTGCCTGGCTGTGCCCGGGGGTGGGGGTTGTCGCCGTGCTCCGCGGGGCCGGCGCGGTCTGGGGGGTGCCGTGGGGGGGGGTCTCTGGCTGTGCTGCTCCGGGGCCCACAGTGCCACTTGCCCGTCTGCGCCATCTACCCTCTCGCGTGGCCCGCCATGCGGACGGGCCCGGCTCACACCGGACAGGCCTCCTACATGTTCACTTCACCACACTCCCAGCTGGTCTGGCTCACTCACAAAATGCACCACACACCCATACCCAACCCTTGGGGGGCTGGATGGTGGGGCTGGGGGTGGAGGGGGCCGCCACCTGTGTTACTATGTAGTGGCGTGGGGGCGGCACTCCCACCCTAGTTGCCCTACTAATCCCTCCAATTTTAATCACATCTCAACATGCCACCCCGCCGGAGGGTGTATTATCACTTACACCCTCCGGCCTATTACACCACATACACATAAATCCACAGAGGCTGGATGGGGAGCACCGCTCCCCTCCATCCCCCTTCTTTTAATCACACCCCATACATTCACCAAACACACATTCACACAGGGGATCGGGAAGTGCCTCTCCATTGGGGAATGGAGAGGCACCATAACAGGGTGGTGGGTTGGTACACACTTGGGCCTCTCCGGTGGGGGCCTGGCCCCTCTGTTGTTGGGCTGGGCCACTGCATAGAGTAAAAATACATCACGATGGTGCGGTCGGGCGTGGCGGTGGGTCTCGGAGGGGCTTTGCCGGGTCTCTTTGCGGGGGTTTTCCGGGCGGTGTCGGCCTGGTGGGGCGGGGGTGCCTCTCCCCCTTGGGTGTGGCTTGGTGTGTTTTCGTCTCCTGGTGGCCTTGGGGCGGGCCCCGCGGTGTGCGGGCCCGGGGCGGCCTGCCTCGCCGGTTTGGGGGTGGGTGTGCTGGGGGGGTGCTGGTGTCCTCACCGGGGTTGGGGCGGGGTTGTTTGGCGCCTCGGGATGATGCTGTTTACTGGGGGGGCGGCGCTAGCTGTTCCGGTGGTTGAGGTTGCTTTCGGCCGCCTGGTGGGTACGTCCTGCCATCTGCGGACTGGTGGGTGGGTCCGGGGCATCTTTGGCTGGGGGCTGCTGTCCCTTACTTGATGTGTGCCGTTGGGGGTGTGCGGTGGGGGGGTCGCCGGTTGCTCGCGGGCCGGCGGGGGGCGCTGCCCCGTGGCTTGCGCCGTCCGGGGGACGGCGGCCCTGGGCTGGGCTGGCCTTGTGCCGTCTGGGGCTGTGCGGTTCTGCTGGGCTGTGGCCGGGTCCGGGGCCGGGGGGGGGGGCGCGTCCCGGGGGGCTTGGCCCGGGGGCTTGCCCTTGGGGGGTCCTGTTCCCGGGGGTGCTCCTGGGGCCCGGGGTGCTTGGCCTGCTGGCCGGGCCGGTCGTGGCGGGGGTCTTTCGGGGCGGGTGGCGCGTGCCGCGCCCTTGCGTACCTACTGGTACGGCCCCTGCTTGGGCAGTGCCCCGTGAGGCGGGGTGTCGGGGCCCGAACGGGGGGCCACATCCCGGCGGGGCGGTCTGGCTTGGCCCTTGGGGGGGGCCCTGGCTTTAAAAAAACTGAAGCTCGTGGCGCGGGCGGCATCAGCAGGGGGTGATCTGGGGCGCCATGGGGGGCTAGGTTGGGGTGCCTGGGGGCCGGCGGGGGGACTCCCAGCGGCCCCTGGTGCCTTATGCGGCTTGGGGTGTGGTCGTCCTCCCTGGGCGGGCTGCTCCTGGTGCTGCATCCATTCCGGGTCCTTCTGGCCTGGGGTCGGGCCCCTGCTGGCTCTGGGCTCGCCGGCGGGTGCCCGCCGGCTGCCCGTTCGGCGCGGCTCTGGTCGTCTGCTGGGCGTGGGCTTCGGTTCCTCCGCTGGGGCCTCGGGCAGGGAGTTCTCTGGGCCCTCCCCTCGGGGGGTTGGGCGCGGGGGTGTGTGTGGGGGGGGGGGGGGTCGGTGGGGTGGGGGGTCTGGGGGTTGGGGGTGGGATCGGTGGCGTGGTGCGCTGGGTCCTTGGCTCCTTGGGGCTTTCTCGGGTGTGTATGGGGGGGGCGATGGCTGCCTCTCGGCTTGGGACCTTGGGGGCGTGCGGGGGGCTGCTTGGCCGTGGGGTGGTCGCCGGGGGCCCTTAGGCTGCCCGCTCTCGCTGCTGGCCTGACTGCTTCTTCGGGCCCGGGGGCGGCTCGTGGGTTTTGCAGTGGCGGTTCTTGGAAATACATTTGTCATGTATGCACTGGCCTTGGGCTGTGGGATAACACTCATACTGGGCTCAACCTTAGACACCTTGTTCCCAAATACCTGTTTTATGGAATTTCCACTCACCTCTTCCTCTGTTCACAGCCACCACTAAAAAAAAAAAAAAAAAAAAAAAAAAAAAAAAATTAATTTTGTTTTTCAAATGTGAAGAATTTTAACATGTGAAAAGAATATTAAAAAGGATAAATAGATATAGGTGATCAAAGCATACATGGTCTGTGTAAAATTATTACTCTGTTGTTAAAATGACTCGAAAGGACTCAAATGGTCGGACTTGGGACTTGATTCGGGACTTGTTGTATTGACTCGGGACTTGACTATGGACTTGAGACTTACTCATGACTTGCAATGATGTAACAATGACTTGGTCCCACCTCTGCTAATACTAGCTAATGCAGGGTCATGCACCTGCATCCTCACTTCCATTTTCTTCAGGAAATGCAAATATTCTAGTTGGCTTTTTTTGGCTTTTTACCCAGAAACCTCTACATTTGTGATCCTGAGTGTTTTCCCTCTTCATAGTTTTATACACTAATAGGAAAATTACCATACTTGTGTGATGTTATGTTTAGCCTCAAGCCAAACACGGGTGATTACAGTTTGTGCTTTGCCGACATTGTTCCTGTGATGCCAAAGTTCTCGTACACAGATGTGTGTCGTTGCATTAATATTGTTTTCTTTCTCTTTCAGGTTTTCCACTTGTCGTCCAGTCTTTCAGTCATTTGAGTTCTAACATGTGTAAATGGTGCGAGGCCTCCATTCCGATGTGTAAAGATAGTGTTTGCTTCAGTAACTGCACTCTAAGCTCCTTCTGTGAGGTTGCTGAGGAAATCTGCGTTGCCATATGGTGAGAAAACATTCTCCTTTTTCACTCAGTTTCACTATCGAACACATTCGATTTAATTTGCTGAGGAAGCCAAATATTAAATATATATAAATATATATTTTTTTTAAGCTGTTGTTGAAATACATTAGAATGCAGACAAAATTGTCTTTCTGCTATAGGAAGCCTACAGCCTTTTTAAAAATAAATAATTGAATAAAATCAAATTAATGGAACAAACTAAGATTTTACACAATTCTGTTATTTGATTGAAAAAAAAGTTCATTTTGTTTTTATTATATTTTGGTAATTTCAGAGCATCCTTAACATTGTATATATACATTTGTGGTTGTTTTCTGCCTTTTTAAATCATGGTGAGGCTGTTTTTGTTTTCTTTTAGGAAAAATCTATTATTCTTTAGAAGCTCGATCGTGTGTTTTCATGTTTCCATGTCTGTTCTGTTGTGTCTCTGTGGTGTAACTGCTGTGCAGTTATCAATGCATTAAGAAATGATGGTCTTGGTTAAAAAAACAAAACAAAAAAACACATTATTGGTGTGACCCAGTATGTCCAAATTCTCTGTCTTTTTTTTTTTTTTACAACCACTTCAAAAAGTCCCCACCAAGCAAAGAAATAAAAATGTTGATAATGATGATAATAAGGATGACGTTCCAACAATATAACGAAACAAAGTTCTAAGCCATCACTCTTCATGATTCAATCATTCCATTCATTCAACCGTGTGAAAGAACAGATAATGTTGTTGACCAGCATCATGATAAAGGCGAGAAACCATTTATTCCTCTTTTTCTCAGTTCTGCAGGATGACCTAAAACAATGAAACCAAAGTCAGGCCTTTTTTCTGCTTCGCTTGCACACGGTTGTTTTCCATGCTAGAGAGAATTTCAGCAGCTTGGTGCTTTTGTTTGGATAACGGAGCTGCGCTGGGATCCCCCTTGCTGCACCCACTCTCATTTCCTGTTCACGTCAGCCTGCCCGGCCCTTCCAGATGTCTACAGGAAAGCCAAATGATAAGAACAAAATGTGTAGAGGAGAAAACAAACTGGTCAGGGAAACTTAACGCACAGTTTCATCGTGCTCGTACCCTCGAGGCACATTTGGGGACCAAACGTGGACCTTCTGCTTATTCAGTGTTTTAAACTCTCAATATCTCTTTCAGTTTAAAGCCTAATTGTATAAACATTGGACAGGAGTTTTTTTTTTTGTTTTTTTGTTGTCATGTTCTTAATTCCATGATCACTTTTATTGCAAGATGTATAGAACAGGAGATATAAAGTCTACCGACACTCTTTGAGTTCAGGACCGATTTGGTCCCATTGACTCTTATTATAACCTCATATTTTGGATATACTGTTATCCTGACATATAAAAATGATTTTTCCCAAAAACACCTGATAAATCCAAGTCTCTACCTTCATAAATACAGGATAAACAACCTGGGCCAGCAGAGGTTTATTACATAGTTTCAATGGAGGACAGTTATTCTTACCCTGCAAAATGCATGGCAATAAAAAAAGCTGAAAGCCATACAAATGGTTTTGGTGAGTTGGGATACACTTAAAGGAGTGGTGTTAAAGTGTTTAAGAATGTATTTTGTGTGTATGTGTTTTAAGGCGTGTGTAAATGTCGAATAACAAAAGCCAAAATTAATTTTGTTTATGATTTTTCTTGATCAAAGGAGAGCCTCCTCTTTCTATAAATACGTAATACACCTAAGCCTCTACCTTCAAAATACAGAGAAAACAGGTTTTAAGTGGAATCAATGCTCTTGTCAATTATTGACCTAATAACTTCATATCAAATGTTCCACTTTGCACATTATTTTTCAAAAAAAAAAAATGCATGTTTTCTGTTTTTGTCATTGAAAAAAATAATTTTTATGACAAAAAGGGCATAGAAACATGAAGGAAAAAAATTACAGAAATTCAATGAAAACTTTATATCCATGGTTCCGTTTGGAGTTGTTGAAAAGATCTGATAGAATAGAAAAAAATGGGGGAAGTTATATACATTTTTATGACAGTTTGATGAAGGGTACCGTTTTGGTACCTAAGCTAAACTTTTTTAAAAAGTGCCTCGAGGGTTAAGGTCATCACAAATAAACAGTGTAGTGGTTTGCACATCTGCCTCTCAGCAAGTAGAAAGTCCTGGGCTTTAAACTTTAGGGTTCAACTGGGGTTCTTTCTGTGTGGAACCATGTATGTTAAGTCAGTTGGAGCAGGGGTGCCCAATCCTGGTCCTCAAGAGCCCCTATCCAGCATGTTTTAGATGTTTCCCTCTTCCAACACACCTGATTGAAATGACCAGGATCATTATCAGGCTTCTGCAGAGCTTGATGATGAGTTAATCATTTGAATCAGGTGTGTTGGAAGATGGAAACATCTAAAACATGCTGGATAGGGGCTCTTGAGGACCAGGATTGGGCAACCCTGTGTGGGAGTCTTCAGTTTGCCTGTAGTAGTAAATGGGAGTTTGTCTGTCTGCTTTTCTATGTTTGCCCTGATGGACTGGATGGGCACCAGCAAATCCCTGCAACGCCGAACAGGACCAAACATGTCAGACTATGAATAGTTTTCATGTTTTCTTTCGTCTTTCAGGAGGAAAAACAACGACACAATGACGGTACAGACCATGTGTCACCACAGGACGCTGCCACTGGAGGGCGTTGACCCAAACCTGCTGGTAAACTTAACCAGAAGAGAGTGTCACATGGTCCCACAGCCCTCAGAGCATGGAGACATGATGGTCTGTGGCTGCCAGGGTGAACACGAATGTAACGACAAACTCATCTTTGACAAAGGAGCCAATGGTACATGAGAGAGAGTGATTGGATGGATTGATGGATGGTTGGTTATTGACAGAGGTCTAAAGAGTACTGATATGTCCTACTCAAGTAGAAGTACTGTTACTTGATTGAAATTGTACCCAAGTACAAGAACGAGTAAGTCATACATAAAATACCCAAGTACAAGTAAAAAGTAGCTCAATTTAAATAGTGCTCAAAGTAAAAGTTACAAGTTACTTTCACCACCCACGTTTATTTTTGGTAATAAATCTTACCACGTTTCCTGGCACAATTGGAACTTAATTTATTTTCCACAAATACATCTGTAAAAATAAATGGTTTGTCAAAATGTCCAATTCTTTTTAAAATAAAACAACACCAATGAATTCAATTCAAAATAATAATAAAAAAAAAATCTTAGTATAGATACATTTATGAACTCTAAAACAGTGCCATGCCATTTGTGCCATGTGGGTAACAACATAATAGGTAGAAACCCTAAACCTAAAGACTAAGAACATATGGAAAATAACCAACAGTCAATACTTTTTGGTGCCGTGCATTACGTTTTAATCTGGTTGATTGTCTATGATGTGATGCATTTGATTGTTGTCTGGTCATTAACTTTTTTTTGTAGTTTCACAGTGAAACAAAAAATAGTAATTCACTCCACAATGAGTGTAGAAATGCAACTAATTACTTTACTTCTTTAAATGTACTTAAGTACAAGTAAAATTACTGATTTGGAAATAAACTCGAAAAAGTACAAGTACACATAAATGCAACTCAGTTACAGTAATGTGGGTACTTGTAATCTGTTACTTTCACCTCTTGATATTGAAGTGTTAAAGCAATAAATTGAATGAACACATGTATTTTGACTGTTTCCTGCAGGTTTCTCGCGATTGCAAAGTAAAGATGTGATCCCAGTAGTGGTGGTCAGTTTGGTTCCTCTCATCCTGGTGGCAATCTTTGCAACCGCTGCCTTCTACTTTTACCGTATCCGCCGCCCTAATAAACCTGGTCCTCCTGCACGCCCTGATTGGCCCACCAAAGGTAGCCCGGAGCTCTACCAGGCCTTAGACAGTCAGCATGGGGGTCCTGGTGCTCGAGCACAGGACGTAGGAGGTATGGCAGGCCCTGCTTCTGAAGGAGAGGAGTCTAACACAAAGGGACCATCTTTCAACGATGACGTCATCACTGAGAACACAGATTGGAATGGCCGGATGACTAATGTGCTGCCCATTAAGATGGAGCTGCAGGTGGGGAAGGGACGCTTTGCTGAGGTTTGGAAGGCTCGGCTGCTGCAGGGAGAAAGAGGTGGTGTGAACATTTATGAAACTGTGGCGGTGAAGGTGTTTCCAGCCATGGAATACGCTTCATGGAGAAACGAGTGCTCCATCTTCTCAGACCCCCAGCTGGAGCATGACAATGTTGTTAAGTTCCTGGCAGCAGAACAGAGGGAATCACCCGGGCACTCCCTGCAAACCTACTGGCTGGTTCTGGCCTATCACAGCCTTGGAAACTTGCAGGATTTCCTAACAGTGAACATAGTGAGCTGGGAAGAACTTATTGCCATTGCAAGCAGCATTGCTAAAGGATTAGCTCATCTCCATAGTGACACAACACCCAACGGGGTACCAAAGGTAACATCTTTTCTTTTGCTGTTGTTAAAGGGATCCTCCACTGTTTTTACAAATTGGGCCTAAAATCTTTGAAACATACTTATTAGAAGATATATGTCGAACAAAATTCATTATTATGCACCATATTAATTTATTTGCCTTTTAAAAGTGGGACTACATTACAGTTTAAAAGCATGTGGTAATTCACATCATTTTAATGTGATCTCTATTCGGGAGAATATTTAACATATTAAATTTGAAAAAACAAAAAGCTGTAGAAAGCCTGATGATGTTCTTCCAAGTCTCTGGTCTCTAGGTTAACAAATGTGAATTACTATCAATTAGGAAAAGGTATTTTTAGATTACAACATTTATACATATCCCTGTTAAAGGTGCAGTCCGCAACTCTCAGATCCCTCCCTCCCCGCTGCTCTCTTGCCCTGCCTCCAAACTTCCCAAAGTCCCTCCCTCAGAGGAGCTAACACGCTAACGTTAGTCCGACAGCAACATCACATTAATATAACATGCACTGTTAAAAACATATTACTGCAGCGCTTCTCTGTCTCAATGTGCACACACTTCAGCAGCAGCAGCAACAACACAGTGTCACTTACAGCAGCCCACACGGAGGCTGCCGCGCGCACATGAACAACACATGCACCACAGAGTTCTAATGTAACAATTACAAATCAAACACAATGTAAATCAAGCAGCAGTGTTTATCTTGCAAGCAGAAGTGTCGCTAATTCCATGTTCTACTCCTCCAGACCATACACTGTAAAAAAAGACGGGTGCTCCAGCAACGGGAAAGGTGCGGGGACTGTGAGCAACAGCTGTCAGACAGCCTATCAAACACAAATCATGGCTCTGATTGGTTCTTTTGCTCTGTCATGGTGCATTTGGGCAATCTGCCAACGGCTGCAGCAGCAGCAGGGGGGACTCAATGAGTCTGTTTTTTTTTTTTCACACAAACTACTAGTTTCATGTAAAGCTGTCCTTACATAGTGACAGCTTTAGCAAATATGACAAAAAGTCATTTTTATAAGAGTTGCAGACTGCACCTTTAAGGATGAAATCTCACATCTGGGAATTAAAATAAAAAGGAACCAAAAACAAAGAACAGAAACAACTTTTTGCTGAAGACACACAAACCCTGAGGATTGAAAGACTGATCCAAAAGTTCATCGTTTCTCGCTAACTTTGGTCATAAGGGAGTCAGCCGCACACTGTTTAAGGGAGAGTAAAAGTTCTTTAGGAGAGCTCTTCTTCTCTGCTTCACTGTCTACTACAAAACTGCAGAGTTGGAACTGTTGCCCCCTGCGGTCACATATTTTTTCTGGTCACTCACAACTGTTTTTATCCTCTTTCGGTAAACACAATAGGATTACATCAACATCTTTAACTTTTCCTGATTGTTTAAAGCAACCAAAAGCTGCACAAGTTGTCATTTTCACTCCAATAGAAAACAGTGGGATGTTTACAGGCAGTGGGGCCGTGTGACATCAACAATCACATGATTTTTAGATGGTGGATCACAGGCTCTTAAACTGTAAAGTCGTCCCATTTTTGAAAGGCAATAAAATGAAAATGGTGCAAAAATAATGCGTTTTGTTTGGCATATTTTCTTAATAAGTACATTTCAAAGATTTTAGACCAGATTTGTAAGAAAAGTGGAGGATCCCTTCAAGCTAGGAAACACTTCATGAACTATAAGTGTAGACTATGGATGGGTGTGTGTGGGCTTTCCTAACATTAAGAGACCTGTTTATAGACTTTGGAAGGTAATCACTGTCCCAGGAGAAAAACTCACACTCACTTTAGTGGGAACATAAATCCTCTGCATAGACTCTGTTGAAACTCGAGCCTTTGCTGTGAGCTAATGTGGCAAATATGTCATCAAACCAGATAAAGAGGGAAATGTGATTTTTGACATGAAGCCAAACCAAACTTTTTTTTTTCTTTTAGATTTGAGCTCAACTGTCATGTGGTCAAATGAGTATTGGTTCTGCTTATTTTTTTTCAAAGTTGTTCTCGACCAGTTTTAATAGAATTTTGCCAGGTAATGTCACCATATTAATCAAATGTCAGAATATCTTCAGGTGATTTGTTTTTCCATATTTGCCATCTTTAACACCATCTGATCTTTAATGTCGAGCTTTTGCCATATTTATATGGTAACCTTTCCTAAAGTTTGGTCAACGGACCGTTGGCAGTGAACCAATGGGCTAACTTCTTAAGTTTTAAAGATGGAACTGTTTACTTTGAAGGGTTTATTTCCTTGTTATCCCCACAAAAATGGTGCAAAAAAAAAAAAAAAAAAAAAAAGTAGACTGCAAATATGTAGACTTGCTGCAATCATGGTATTAGGAAAGAATGATTATCCCACCCTTGGGATGATGAAAGAAGAAAACAATGGGTTAGGGGTTTGAGTTATTGATGGGTTTGGGTTAGGGTGAGTGTCTGTATTGAGACATATTTTGGTAAAGCTCTGGATTAGGTTTTGCATTTTTTGTTTGGGTTGATCCCCAGTTTTTGGTGGTACTTTATTTAGGAGGTACAGTAAGTTATCAGAAAAAGTTGAGAGTACTGGTTAATGCGTTTCAACTTGTACCTTTAAACTAAGTTGAGGTTGCGTCGTTTCAGGTGCCAGTTGCTCATCGTGACCTAAAGAGCAGCAACATTGTGATGAAAAGCAGGAGGGAGTGCGCGTTATGTGACTTCGGTCTGGCGTTACGATTGGACCTCTCCCTCACGGTTGACGACTATGCCAACAGTGGACAGGTAAACGATACGTTTTTTTAAGTTCATGATTTGTTGTGTTTTTTTTGCAGAATGCATGTGGTATGTGTTCGATTGTCTGTTCCAGGTGGGCACAGCTCGGTACATGGCCCCCGAGGTGCTGGAATCCAGGGTGAACCTGGAGGATCTTGAAGCTTTTAAACAGATGGACGTTTACTCTATGGCGCTGGTCCTGTGGGAGCTGGCTTCCCGTTGTCACGCCATTGGAGGTTAGATGTCCAATTTAGACTTAGTAGATTAACTATCCAAATCCAACAGAATTAATTTATATTCCATCATTTTGTCTAATAATACCAGTTTAAATTGTGTTGGTACAGAGGTGAAGAACTACGAACCTGCGTTTGGCTCAAAGGTTTGTGAGCAGCCTTGTGTGGACAGCATGAGAGACTTAGTGCTGAGAGACAGAGGAAGGCCAGAAATTCCCTCGGCATGGACGCAGAAACCGGTACTACCATTACCATTGCTACAGTGCTTTCTGTTTGTATCTCTCACAGTAACTCTGCTCATCTGTTCTTCAGGGAATGAATGTCTTCTGCTCGACAATTACCGAGTGCTGGGATCACGACCCCGAGGCCCGACTGACAGCTCACTGCGTGGTGGAGCGCTTCAGTGCTCTGGAGGAGGAGGAGGAGGAGGAGGGTAATCAGGAAGTGATGGGTCAGGGGAGCGAGGAGGAAAGACAAACACAAGAGCAACAAGAACAAGAGGAACTGAGATGAAACAGCCACAAAATGAAAAAAAAAGTGACTCGGGGCACCGGATTACTCTCTCCTCCACTTTTGTTCCTCCATCTTCTCGCTCACACACTTGTAACAGATCTATTCCAGGATTCCCTGATTCGCTTTAGCTTCCTCTTCATCACACTGGTTTGCATTCAATTGGAACTCCAAAATGACTAAAAGTGACACATTTGTGTAAATAGGTAGGATAAAACTCTCTACTTTCAGTATAATTTTATCAAAATAGGAACATGCACTTGGTTCCAGGGAGCAAGAATGAAAAAAGATGAAAACTTCTGGCTTGTTAATACAGTAGGATGACAGGTCAAAAAGTTAAAGCTGCAGTATGTAAGTATCCATAATCACTTTGATTATATCGGAATTCAAAGTGTTCTGAGTGGACACTGTAATTTTACATCTTCTCTTGGCCCTGTTTATGAAGTTTAGAAATCCAGGAGCATGATGCGACTTTTCAGCCAATCAGTGATCTTTTTACAAACAGAGTACTCCATGAGCTGTTTTGCGGTGTTACTATTGGCTGCCTGACTAAAGTTGATGCATGTTCTTGTCTTATCTGTAGTAAAAGTGTAATGGTGGATATTCCAGCAGAAGTCTCCATCGTGGCATTAGGCACAACGGTTACTCAGTAAAGCAAGCTGAAAATGGAAAACTGGCAAGGAGAAGCACCAGTCTAAAGGTCCAAACATACTCGGTTGGAATGGACTATTCGGAGGTCCGCTTTGAGTTCTTGCGGATCTCTGTAACTGCGCAGGGTCTGCCCCATGTACTGGTTTCAGAGGGAGAGTGATAACAGACAGGATAAATCACATGTAAACCTAAGAGAAGCATATCTAAGGTGGAGAGAACAAACGCAATTCATTTTGCATTTGGATGCACAAGTGGTGGTTGTCACCAACTACAGTAACTACAGAGTGATACATGCATTCATCTCAGAATCTCAGTCTAAAACATCAGAAAACTGTTCAATAACACAACATAAAGTCTCTACATTTGTCACTAGTCTCTATTGAGAAAAGAGTCGCAAAAGATACCGGTAAAGGACGATAGGTTTTCGAAACAGGTAGGGGGGAGCATGGTTGTTTCTATACAAGTCTCACGATTCTACATACTGCAGCTTTAAAGTTTAAAAATAAGTTTTGGTAGAACTTTTTTGAAGCACAAAACAGAAAAGACTGAGTTGAACCCTGGCTCCTATCAGCTGGTAGGACGTGAAAAAGCTTTGGCTGGTGGCGTGAGCCTACTGGGTACGATAGTCTTTGAGAAACTGATAAGCTCACTATTTATTTGATCTTCCAATGGGATCAAACATCAACCCTCGACAGCCACACGGGACGCTATCATGAAGCTACTTGTTACTTTGTTACACTCCGACGGTGACTGCTTAATAATAAGTGCCTTAAATGATCTTCTTAAAGACACCTGAAACCTTCTCTGCTGGCAGAGGCGACTGTTGGAGTACATTTTCGCATTTATTGGAGCTGGTCTCCACAGTGTCATTTTGACTGTTATTATTACTATACTTTAGCTTATTTCAGTCATGTGTAAACAGTTTTAAGCTGAAAAGAGACTTTTTACCAAGTCCACTCATTGAATAATTGGTGTAAATATTCCTTCCTGTGTGCCATTTTTTTATTTTTTTTTTTTGTTACCAAATAATTAGTTTTGTATTTGCAGGTCATAGTTATACCTTATCTCATGCTGTATTGTTATGGTCAAACTATGGGATTGGAATTGTTGGCTATATGTAAACAAGAAAGGAAATTTTGCATCTAGTGTAAAATACAACTAAGAAAACCAGTATGTCAGAATCGTCTGATCATGCTGACATTTCTTCAAGAAATAATCTCATATTTCCCAGAAAGGGAATCCAGATTGTGCCAACCACAATCCACAGTCATCTATATGGTATTGTGTATTTGTTTGTGTGTAAAAGAAGAAGAAAGCTGTTGTTTTGGGTGTAATAAAAAAAAAAAAAAGATGAACACGTTTTCACACAATTTATTTAAAAATATAAGTGCAATCACTGAATCAATCAACCAATACCCCAATTCATCTTTATTATATTTATGCCCATTTAAAAAAATAATAATAAAAAAAATGTTTGTAGTTAAATGTTCCTGACATGTATAAATCTAATAATAAGTGTTACACCATGTGGGGAGAAAACGAGAAGCCTTTAACCTGATGTGACTCATTGGCTCTTTCTCAACTGCAGCTGTTAGCTGCCAACTGTTAGCTCCAAGCAAGAAGACGCTAATGTAATCAGACAGGCATTAGAAGACTTAATAGAGCCCCCGGAGGGCTACATAAGGCCAAACGTCCACCTTTAATCAAATTTAACTCATCTTTCAGTAGTTTCCTAACTCAAGTCAAGTGTCTAGGTCTGAGAATGTGAGAAGACTTCCTTTTATTGAATGATGGAAAACAAGGTTTAGGAAGTAGAACCTAAGTTAATTCTGTGTAACACATAACATTAGAATAATGCTCCAAAATGTGGATTTTTAATCCCTAGTTTCCATCATTTTATAATCTCTTTTCAGGCACCCTGTGGTACAACACTGATGAAAAGTAAAGTGTCAATTCATTGATTAAAATCATTGTTAATTTTGCTCTAAACACAGAATAGCGTTGAGTATGATGCAGTATGATAAAGGGTTACACATGGTTTGACATTAAGGCGAAAGGGTTATGGAGAACAAAAACAATGGGAGACATTGCTCTGGTGCTTAAGGGCCTATGTTACGAAGCGAGATGAAGTCTTATCGCTCTAACTTCCAGGATTTAATCAGTGTGTGCTGGACTACAAAGCTTGCTAACGTCTTACTGAGCTAAATCACCATGGTAACTTATGCTGAATGACTAGCCTGGTCGGGAGCAGGTATTGCTCTGGCTCGGATCTGAGCGAGTACTAAAGTCCCGCCTCCTGACCAATCGTCGTAAGACAGCTTCTCTCTGACAGGGAATGTTTGGTTAGTTGAAGCCCGCTAACGGAGATTAATCCAGGATATAATTATCTAGATTCGTAGGCTAACATAGGCCCTAAAGTCTCTCACTGTAGGTCCTCAATTCATTTCTGGCACGCCATCCTCCATTCACTCCTAAAAATAAGAAAATAAAATCTGTATGAAATTGTATTATAGTTTTAGCAAATTATCAAAATATTGTTATATTGAATAAAAAAAAGTCAAATAATTCAATTTACTCTGAAACAAATGTAATGTAATCATATTTTTTGTATCGCACATTGTATTAAGAAAAATATTGCCTAAATTCCAAAGGTGCGTTATTTTCTAATTAAAATTAATTTGTGAATTAATTACTTAAAAACATTTCAATATCAATTACTTAGTTGTTGTTGCTTTTATGTTGTTTTTTTTTTGTTTTTTTACTCTTGCTGTTTATATTATGTTTAAAATGGCATTTGTGTACCAGGAATAACAAATGCTCAGTTTTTCTTTACTAAAATGTTTTGTGGCCCTTGGTAAGAGACCTATAACACCAGTGTGGCCCCTAAAAAGTTTGGGATCGAAAGCCCGAGATTTAAAGGAAACACACTGATTGCTACGAGTAATCCATCTTCGTGACGATACAATCTGTGGAAGGGTTTTTAGTTTGAGCAGCTCATCATCTCACAGACGATCTTTGGAGCAGCGGCTCAGCTGACGCAGGGCAGCAAACCGGAGCTTTCTGCTGTCACTCATCCGCACATTCAAGCCTCTTACCGGTCGGTGTCACTTCTTCTATCGCTACCTAATCTCCTCAAATTCACACAACGTCCGTCCCCGCGTCATGCTAACATGCTCTGACACACTCAGAAAGCGATGAGTATTCCTAGCGCCAAGAGGACCGGACGGAGACCGGCGGAGGTTCAGTTGAAGTCAGACTGCCGAGCCTCGCTTGTCGGGCAGGTCGTAGGATGGAGCCGAGCCTGAGCGCGGATGGAAAGTCCTCCGCGTCCTGGTCCCTCCTCGGCCCTGCCCTCACCCTCTCAGTCCTGGCTGTTGTCGTGAGCTGTCACGGTGTCTGCAAGCACCAAACTCCCGTTCCTGAGGAGGTGAGCCATGGCTTTCATTGAACCCTTAAGAAGCTAAGCTAGCAAAGAAACCGAAGTTAGCCTCCGTTTGGACGCTGCATAAGGGGAAAGTTAAGGGAAACGTTTGACGAGCATTAAGGCAGCATTATTATTAAATTTAATTATTTTATAGTGTACGTGTAATGAATCCAAGCTGCTCATTTAAATATTGCTACTTTATACAAATTAATTACATATCATGCTAATTACAATGCCATCTTATAATTCCAACCATTCCCAATAGAAGTGGAACTGGTTGTGCATACTCAAGTGTTTAATTAAGATCAAGATTACATACATTTCAATGGTAAACATAATAGTATTGTACAGTTTAATAAAATAAATAAAAAAATACATTTTTTCCTGAAAAATAACCTCAACAAATCAAATAAAAACAATACATATTGTAATGGAGATTTTAGCGCATGATGAGTGAATTTTGTAGAATAAGTAAATAATGATATAATAATAATTGTATTATTTAATGATAATATTAAAATATACAGAAATATACAAATATACTAAAACATAACTGAAAATTATACAAAGTAACACCAAAAATACACATACATGACACCAAAAACTCAAAATCACAACAAATATACAGACTTCAGAAATAACAGAAATATAGAGCAAATATACACAAATTGAGTAAAAAACACAGACAAAAGTACTCCAAAAACACACAAGATTACAAAATTACCAAAAATGACTCCAAAAACACACTAAACAACAGCAAAAACACATATTTACTAAAAAAACACTAAAGAAAAAAACAAAACAAAATAAGTACATATAAAATACACCAAAAACACATCAACACACAACAAACCACTCAAAATTAGACAACAGTTTAAGCTCAGTGACACCAAAAGCCCACAAAATGACCAAATATTTAAAAAAAAAATGACTGAAAAAAGACATTACACAATAACAAAAACACCAAAATCTCTATTTACTTATTATTTAATATAGAATATTTTAAGAATAAAAGTAAATATGGCTAGTAATAGAGTTTGTAATCTCCATCCATCGTTTTTTTTTCTGTCGTAGCGAGTCCCTCAAGCAAACGCGTATTGAACTTTGCGTTCCACCTGCTGATGTGGAGGGCCACGACTTTAACTCCATACATTCTTCATATTCCACCACATGCTTGCGGCTAAGGAAGTGAAGCAAACTGCTCGTGTTGCCGTCTCCGGCGACAACTTTAGCCCGAAGTTCTTCTGTCATCATGTTGTTCTAGTTCTGCAGCTTCAGAGCTTTCAATGTCTTTCTTATCCATTTACACCGTAAAGTTGCACCAGAGGTGCAACCTTGAAAAGGGTCCGATCTGAAACGCGGCGCAGCGTAGCTTTCCCAACGTTGTGTAACCAAATTAGGGCTGAACGATTTTGCAAAATAATCTAATTGCGATTTTTTTTTTTTTCCTGCAATATTGCGATTGAGATTTAATAGGCCATTATTTTTTTTAAGGGCCTGTTGTCATGTATTTTTCAATGAACACAAGCAATAAATCAATCTGTTTCATAATAAACAATTTCAGATTTATTTAAACTTTAAATAAATATAAAATATACATTTTAAAGCACAGATTCCAATAATAAAGCAGACATATCTAACTAACTTCACGTTTCATGAAACATGTAAACATGTGGACTGCACTTCTTATTAAACACTCTCTGAACGTAACAGGACAGAACAAGACTGGACAAGAAGAAAAAAAAATCGCAGCCTTTGCGATTATAAAAAAAAAAAAAAAAAAAAAAAAAAAGCGTTTTATGATATTGCGATAATATCGCGAATGCAATTAATTGTTCAGCCTTAAATCAAATACACCGGCAGGCGGTATATTAAAAATTCACATCATAACGAAAATATGCGCCTGTATTTGGTATGAACCGGTATATCACTCAGCACTAATTTGAGCATCATAAGGTAAATTTAAAGAACTAATCAAGCACTGTTTAGTGCGTCTTTGGTTTCGCTAACCAGGCTTTGTATTACTAGCATGAAATCACTGCTTTTGGTAAAGCACAACCGTGAATGTGGTGCTCAAACGCAGCCATGGATGCTGACTCGGGAGGAATATCTTCATCGTTCTCAGGGTCGATCAATGCCAAAGTGATTGATCAAATACACAAAGCTATTAGACGTGACGCCTCGATCTGATTGGCTGTTGCTTTGACGAGCATTAAGCATTAAAGCTATGGTAGAACTGGGACAACCCGTTTGAGGATTAACACAAACTTTAGTTTTTAGTATTAAAACTGAAATTAAAAAAAATAAAATAAAAAAAGTTAAGCTGACAGGAGAGAAAATGGACTGAGTATTAAAATGTAGTGGATTAAAAAATATTTGTTTTTCAAAAGTATTGGGGTGAAAATAAGAAGTATAATATCCACCATAAATAATACTGCTTAAGTACAGTACTTACCACTGACAATACACATGTACATTAAATACTGTAAAATAGGGCTTTCATAGAGAAATTGACACTTTTTGATGCTAATCCCATTTCCCTTAACATACCCTTAAATATTTCCCTTAATGTTGATTTAGTAGCCATCTTCTTCCCTCTACATCAAATGTTGTAGCTGAGACCCAATGCCTATGAAGCTAATAATCATTTTAATAATTATTATACATTACTCATTGTGTTGGAAGGCTTTTTTATTCCACCAGTTATTGTATTTTATTGCTTTATGAACTCGTCTGTTACAGTGATGTGATCTATTAAAGCTTCAGCAGACTGTAAAATATAATGTGTATATATAATTTTTTACACATAATTAATATCTGATGTGTTTTTAAGAGTTCAGTCAATTCCACGATTCCCTTCAGCTGCTGTTACCCTAGCAACAACTGATCGACCATTTCTGGTTTTCTACCTTCAAACTAAAAGCATATTCACCCTGAATGAGAACTGTATTACTTTATTTATGGAAGCTTTTTTTTCTGAATGAAATACATTGTCAGTACAAATAATGAATACTATTTTTTTCTTGGTAATAATTGATTTAAAAATTTATATTTTAATTGTGGATGATAGGTTTATAGACGTTTTTAATAGAACTGATGTCAGAAAATATACCCGTGTTCCTGCTCGGTTAAGTTCTTACAGATCACCCTAAATCAGTGGTTCTCAAACTTTCTTGGGGTGTTTCCCACTTTGCACAAATGTACACATTTTCAAATGTATTGAACTAACAGCGAACAAGTAACATCATGTTTCATAATACATCAAAAACTAGATTAAACTAATCAAATCACCTGCATGAAAATGAAAATGTCCTCCTGTTTGTCGCACCCCACCAGTCATGTGACTCTGTTCCCCACCGTGGGAGCGTGCCACACACTTTGAGAAGCACTGCCCTAAATGTTACTAATGTCTCTAATACATAAGATTAAAACCAATAGTCAATATTTCTCATGTGTTGTAGGGCTGAACGATTAATTGCATTTGCGATATTAGCGCGATATCATAACACGTGATTTTCTGACCGCAAAGGCTGCAATTTTTTATTTTTAAAATGTTTTTTATTTTAAGAGTGTTTACGAAGTGCAGTTTACATGTTTCATGAAACGTGAAGTTAGTTAGATATGTTGAAGACGTAAAGTCACAGATTTGTTGTCTTTATTGTTGTAATCTGTGCTTAAAAATGTAAATTTTATAATTATTTAACGTTAAATAAATCTGAAATTGTTTATTATGAAACCGATTCATTTATTGCTTGTGTTCATTGAAAAATACATGACAAGAGGTTCTTGAAAAGATATTTGCATATTAAATTGCTATCGCAGTATTGAGGAAAAATGTCGCAATTAGATTATTTTTCTAAATCGTTCAGCCCTATTATGTTGTCATATTTTTATTACCCATTCCTGACTTTCCCGTCTATTGCTCTGTCTATAGTTTTTTGATTGTCGCTGGTTTTTCTCAGGTTGTTCATCACGTCTATTTGAAACCGGAGCGTTTGACAAAGAGAAGTTCTCCTGAGGATCTCCAGCTAAAGATAAAAATCATCTATGACAGAAGTGTTGATGAGTAAGTGTTTACAGTAATAAAATACTGAACTGTTGCTTAGACTGTAACTCATGATCACAGTGAATACTCTGCTTGCTTTTGAGATATTGAAATTATTTATGATTTAGTTCCCACATGTTGGCAGTAGTTAATCGTCCTGTTTCTTTCTGATGTTTCTGTGACTGCACAGGCTCACTGCAGACAAGAGGAGACTTGTGAAGGTGATGAAACGTTACATTCATAAACCACTGGGTCATTATTAGTGCTTACATGTTATTTATGTTTCCCTCCACAGGATAAACTCTTTCCTCAGGCCATCGACTACCTGCAGAGAGCCTTCAGTGTGAGGCGCAGAGTGGGAGCCGTGCTGCTGAGCAGGTACGCCACTTTCATTTCCTTGTTTTTTTTTAAGTTTAGAACCAAATTCTAAGAGTCTGAGAATCAAAAAGGCCTTTTTTTTTTTTTTTTTTTTTTAGACAATGTGCAACCAACCAGTATATGAGGAAGAGAGATGACCCTCACCGCTATTGTCAGGAAGCCTGTGCCGATGTAACCAGATGTGGGCCTGTCATTGTACCACAGCACCACCTTCAGGTAGATAATTGACTTACAGGGTTCCCACAGATCCTTAAAGGTGCAGTCCGTAACTCTCAGATCCCTTTACCCCCTCCCTCCCCGCTGCTCTCTTGCCCTGCCTCCAAACTTTCCAAAGTCCCTCCCTCAGAGGAGCTAACAAGTTAACATTAGTCTGACAGCAACATCACATTAAAAGCATATTACTGCAGTGCTCTCTCTCAATGTGCACACACCTCAGCAGCAGCAGCAACACAGAGTCACTTACAGCAGCCCACATGGAGGCTGCTGCACGCACATGAACAACACATGCACTACAGACTGCACCTTTAAACATTCTTAAAAGCCATTACATTAAATAATCTAAAAAAAGGCCTTAACTCATTCAGTGCCAGCCATTTTCAGAATTTCTACCCCCTCAGTGCCAGCCGTTTTAGAGTATTTTGACTAATTTTTTTTTTTCTACTTGTCTGCACATGCTGTCAAAGGTCAACACTAAAGAAGGGCAATCCTTATG
>NC_041064.1:21473476-21495976 GCF_900634775.1 Gouania willdenowi
AGCAGAAGCAGAGAGTGATGACGACTCACCAGAACGGATGGAGTGTTGGGTTCCTCGTGGTACTGAGTGATCCTCTGCTCCCGGGTCTCCTGCACGAAAACACCAAACAGAAGATAGAAAACAACCAACAAACCATCACCTCACTAGTGTCTTGAAGAATCTGCACCAGATACCGCAGCACCGCGTCAGGAATTCTGTAGAGTTATTGGCTGGGAGTTTCAAACAACGTTAGTAAGTATAGGAGTTGATCTGTTTCATTCTATTGTTTGATATCTATCTTTTCGGACATAATAAGATGAAAAAAAGCTTTACAAGTTTGCTTTTTCTACTTTTTTTTTCAATATCTTGTTTATTTTTGCAGTTACAAGGAGACAGTATAAAGAAGGCAGTGGCTATCCGTACGGGTGCCATATCAATATACCGACATTCTATCCGTACGCAGCGCCCCTCATTGGGCAGTTTAGGTCACGTGACTGTGACTAAACCTTACCCTAAAAATTGTTGCGTTATTGGGTTATAACTACAAATCGACCGATAAGGATTTTTTTTTAGGGCCGATACCAATTTTTTCCCCCCATCAGCCTTACCCGATGACCGATACAGACTGCTGATTTTCTTGAGCCGATACTATTTTGTGCCCTCAATTTACATCATAAAAAGTACACAATGATGATAACAAATGGTACGAGTCTCAATTTTTTAAAAAGGAACATTTATTGATTAGCAAGGGTGACGTAGAATGACAACAAGTAAAAAAACATTTAACAGATATTAAAAACAGGTGACGTAGAACAAGAACACGTAAAAAATATTTCTGCTCTCTGTAAATAATGCGGATCGGCGAACGCAGCAGCCCGCATCGGCTGATGCCAAAACACGTAAAAAAATGCAAAAATAGGTCGATAACATTGGCCGGTCGAATTATCAGTCAATCACTAGTTACAACCTAAACCTAAGACGCTACGTACGTGTACTTCGGTAACCGTACCAATAGCACCGGGGGTTGTCCGTACGTCAACCGTACAAATACACACTTTCTATAAAGAATGTGAACCTATCACCATTAATAACACACAAGTTCATACCATACAGCAGTGGTTCCCAAACTTTTTCTGTTGTAACCTTTATTGAAAAAGGTCAAAATTGTTGACAATTCTTCTTCAAAACTCATTTTTTTAATAATTTTCATGCTCAATGTTTAACAAGGTCGTTCTCGTGCACTAACGCATCCTTTTCTACATTTACTGGATTATTATAACCTTCATTTTTGCTGTTCGGCTTTTATCAGCTTAATTTGACTTGATGTGAAAAGTCCTCTGTTATTGTCCTTTGTCCCACTTTACAAAGTACAGTGAACCACACCACAGCTGTGTCTGTATAGCAGCAGAATGTTAAACATGACCATTTCATCATTTATCTAAGGCATAAGTTCTCAACTGGTGGGTCGCGGACCCAAAAGTGGGTCGCGGACAGCTGGTCAAAACTAAATCAATAGCTTACTTAATGTCTCTCATGTTGGACTTGTTTTATTGTGAAAGAAACTTTTCTTTTGACAGTCATGTTGCACAGGAAAATACATAGATTTGAGTTTTAAAAGATTATATGTGCGTGTGTTTTCAATAGCTATTTTTGAAAAACTAAATTTGGTTGGTTGAATTCTCAAAAAAAAAAAAAAGTGGGTCGCGATTTATTGACCGTGGCAAAATGTGGGTCCCAAGGGAGACCAGTTGAGAACCCCTGGCATAAACCACTATTGGTCACCTTATGTCACTAGTAAATAATATGTAACACAACATGGGGATCTGAACATAAAAACTGTGCATTTGTAGTGTATTGTTAAAATGACCTTTTTTCATTTATGGATTAGTATAATATTATTGAAAGCTGTTACTTGTTGAAGTGCTTTGCAGTGGGATCTGTGAGATAAGTGGTGTATAAATGAAGCCTCAAAGGACAGCTGACTGTGGATGTGTTTTATAAATTCCATTATCACTCCTCTTTGACCTCAGCGTGGCTGTAAAACACTGCCGAGTCTGACTGATAACTGTTTCAGCTGTTGTTCAGCAGAAAATTGACCAATCAGTGTGAGCAGGATTATCGCTTACATCATAATAAATAATCAGAGCACAAGAGCGCTGGCTGGGTTGGGTTTTACAAGCACGCGCTCCTATTGGTGGAAACCATAGTATATAGCGACCTGAGAACATTTACTCCTTTAACATTGACTAATTAGATATGTCGTTTAAAGAAGAATAAGGATAAATAAGTAGATTACAGAAAACTGAGCTGAGGTTGGCTACTGATTAAATTAAAGACATTATCTTCAAAGCAAACATGTGTTGCTATGGTGACTTACTCCCATGTGGCGGCTGTTGGGGTCGGGGTCCAGGTAGTGCGGGTTGATGTTGAAAGGGACGAGTCCGATGGCATTAAAGGACGGAGGACAGACAATGGGCATGTCATTGGTGGTGCTGATGCTGATGGTGGCCACGTTGGTGCCAGCGCTGGAGCCCATGTAGGGGACCCCGTCCTGTGAGGGGGAGAGGGACCACCAGAGGGAGTCAGAGCATGACATTAAACCAGTGGTTTCCAACCTTTTTATACCACAAATTTCTGGCAACCCCAGAGACTCTCTTTTCTCTAAAATGAGTTTTTTTGATCATGTGTGTTGTACTCTGTTACAAATACAGCTCAGATATTTTCACACTGATTTTTATTTCAACTAGATGTATACTTGTCAAAGTATGAAAATTTGTCAATGCATTTGAAGTGTTTTATTAAAAAAAAAAAAAAAAAAGGAATAATAAACTTAAAAAGTTAATCTGGAGGAAATTACCTACCCCACCTTTAAGCTTGTTGAGCTTTCTGCCCTTTCCTGCCTATATATCTATTTCTTTGATATTATTGCCACTATTGTTTTTGTATATTTGTATTGTTTTGTGTATATGTTCTATCATATTCATGTTATTGCTTTTCTATTTTTATTCTTTTACTCTATTTTTTTTCTTGAAGGACTTAACGTGGAACTTGGGGGCTTTATTCTGTTTGGTACATGTTCATGCACATAATGACAAATCCTTGAATTATCTTTTGTTTTTTTGTTTTTTTTAAGTGTGCAAAATAATAAAAAAATAAATAACTAAATGCATTTTTGATTTCAATATAAAAATGTAATTTTGATATTTTATTATTAACAGACATTTCAGGCGACCCCACAAGGTTGAAAAACACTGCATTAAAATAAAGAATGGAGTCTATCTGAAAAGGGAAAAGGGAGGAGAGTCAGACAAATAGAGGGCTTGGTTCATTTCAAAGAGAAAAAAAAAAGGAATACATTGCTTTTATTTTGGTGGGTTGGGCACATTGTGTGCATGACACAAAAATATATTCAATCATTCAATCAAATCTTCAAAAAAAATAAAATGATACTATTTAATTTGTATTAAACAAAAAAAATGGTCTGAAGTTTGGCGACGCATGATACTGAAGGTGTGCATTACCTCCATGACTCTCCTCTGGATCTCAGTCACCACCTTGTTGTCATAAAGACTCTTCAGCAGACGGAATGTGTTGCCTCCTCCTGCAGGCGGAAACCTCTGTTAGCATCTCCACAAAGCAGGAATGGAAAACAGTGGGCAAGAAATATTAGAAAAAAAAGTCACAGAATAAGACAAACGGAAGTGAAATAAAGGAAGAGAAACAGCTGAGTCATCAGTGTGAAGAAGAAAGTCCATGAAATAGCTTCAACTCAGGTTCACTCACCAATAAAAATGCCCTCAGCTTTCCGCACGGCTTCCACAGGATCCGAGGCCTCGTGGATGCTCTCCACTTCATAACCTGGAAAACACTTTATACACTTATCCTTATATACACTTATATACACACATTGACTGCACATAGGGCTTGGATCTAGCATGACAATAATCACTTCAGACAAAAGGTTCTTAACTTGTGGATCAGGAACCAAAAGCGAGTCGTGGACCTGTTTTCTTTAAGTTACCTATATATGCTTTTATTTTGAAGGGGATTTTCCATGCATGAAACAGGAGGTGGGGATAAGTTTGTATGTAATTATTTATGGAAAGTTAAAATATGTGCAAAAAGTTCCTTATTGCATATATCATTCTTTTAAAGTGAGCCTCTATTGTGAATTCTATAAAGCCGTGGCTTTTCATTCAGAAATCTATGAATATGGCCCCTCATTGGCCAGTTTAGGTGACATCATAGATGCACCACGTGACTTAAAGTACCGTCAGTTTTATTTTAGCTCATATTAATTTTTAGCTACCCCGCTAACCCTTTTATTTTAGCCCTAACCCTAAACCAGGAAATACCCTAAAATGTTGATTTTTTTCGTTTATGTATTTTAACCGTAACCCTATCCCAGGAAATACTCAAATGTTTTTGTATTTTTTTTATTTTTTCGTACATGTATTTTTAAAGGTGGAATTTACTGTGTTAAATATGTTAAAATGAGAAAATACATATGACAAAAGTGGGATTCGAACCCAAGGCAGCAGAAGGAAAAATTCTTGAGTGCGGCGCCTTAGACCACTTTCATTCTATAATATTAAGATTATTAACGTCTTTCCATTTGATATACATTTTTCTTGATTTTAATCCAGGTCCAATAATTAGAGGATGAGTGGATAAAATTAAAAAAAAAAAAGGAAAAAAAAAAAAAAAAAACTGCCTTAACTTGTGGTGGACTCTTGACCTTTCAAAGTAAAAGGATATCACACAAACTAACCCAGGGTCTTGAACTTGTCCCGTGCTGTCTTGGTGTAATTGTCTCTGTCGTGGAGAGCGTAAGGAATAAAAAGCACTTTCTTCACATCTCTGAAACACACAACATACAGTCTGGGTCATTTAACACATTAACAAAACCTTTATAAGACATAAGCATCTGGTAGTTCTCTGCATTAGGTGCAGGTCACTGGTGATTGGACCAGTTTTTTGTTTTGTTTTTTTTTTTACTGTTGTAGCTGCTTTAATAAGGAGCTGGAAACTACTTGTCAGAGTTTCGTTTTGTGTGTAATTTCACAATGAGGAATGTCTCGTTCCACAACATTCCAAAGTGTTTTATTAGATTGAGATTTGGACACAATGTGTACAGTAAAAACCTGTTTAAATTGAATATGTTATTGGTAAAACATATCGTTTTTGGTGAATATAGTCATATGACTAAAATCTGTATTTATTTTTGCTTTGACACCTACTTACCAAAGTCAATTCAAAATCCGGCCCTTTTATGAGCTGTTTTCGCGGCTAGAACCAACGCATTACACTCAAACTTCAGACATATACATGCTTAATTTTAGCCTAATAAGCATCCTTTTGTAAGCCGATCTTCACGGCATGTACAAATATTAACAAACAAATGTCGCAAACCTCACAGTAAACACGTGTCGGCTGAGTCATGTGACTTTACTAAAAATGTGCGTTTTTCCAAAAAGACTTCGCTGTCGTCACAACGTACTTTCCAAAGAAGTGCGATATCTGCTGCTGACAGTGGTCCAGGTACCCACCACCGCCATGCAGGGTGGAGTTAGACACCAGCAGCAGCTTCCTCTTCATCCCTGGACGTCCACAGCGACAGACGGAGTGAAACTGACGGGTGAGTTCACGACGGACTGACGCTCAGTAACTCACAGCCATAAAACGCTGACGTCAGCGCTTTTTAAACGCTACCAGCTGCTGTTGGTGCACTGTTAGACACACAACTGCAGTCAACGTTATGTCACAGCACCAGAACCCACTTTAATTCTCCTTAATTTAACAAACGACAACATAGTCTTGCTAATATTTGTACAACATTATTCCAAAAGCGGAATCAACTAGTTCCGGTTGGATATTTTCAGAATAAAACATCCAACTTCTAGGTTTTCCGGCATTTCCTTTCAAAACAAAAGCGTTTCTTTCTCTTTTTTTTAAAAATTTTTTTTTTAATTAAAAAACAAACAATCATTCTGGGTGCTCATTGGGCTTTGTGTTTTTATTTCAAGTTGAATTTTGTGTATTTTTTTGTTGTGATTTTGTGTATTTTTGGAGTCATGTTGGGCCTGTACTACAAAGCTGGATTTTTAAAAGATTGTATTGATGTCTAAAACAATTTTTCTCTTGTCAGCTGTCAGATCAGATCCACGCAGCAACGTGTACAGAGAATGACCCGCCTATTCTTTGGCAAGTCGTTTTCCAAGAGAACTGATTGGTCAGGAGGAGGAGCTTTATGCTGCGTTCACAGCGGATGCGTCACAAAATGTCCGTACGTCCAGATTACATACGTTAATGGATAGATGCGGCCCAGAGGCGAAATCTTTCCTGTGCGGCGGTGCGGTCCGATCCGCGCGTCAAGAGCGTTGGCCACGGGCGGTGCCGTGCCGGGTGGGTTGGCTGGGGGGTGGTCTCGTTGGGGGGCCTGGGGTGGTGGGGTCCTTGGCTCCGGTCCGGGGGATCCGGGGTGGGGGTAGCTTTGGGGGTGGCTGCTGCCCGGGGTCGGCGATTGCCTCCTGGGTTGCTGGGTGGCGGGGTGTGGCTGTGGGTTGCTCCGTCGGCCCTTGCGGGTCCTTGGCTTGGCTCCCTGGGGCGCACCTTTGCCAGGGATGTCGCTTGCGCGACGAGCCAGGCGGGGCCCCCTCGGGGGCTTTTTGTACGACCGCAATGGCCGGGGTGTGGACGTTATGGCTAGAGGGGTGGGGTGGGGTGGGGGGTGCTATGGGGCCTCCCCGGGGGTCGTATTGGGCGGGTGTGCGGGGGCGCGGCGCATGGTTCCTGGCCCGGTGGATCCGCGTTGGGATTGGCTGGTCTGCTGGCTGGGTGCACCGGGCGCCGTGGGCGCGATTCCGGGGGGGGTGCCCCGGGGGCGGATCCTTGGGCGACGTGTCCGGGGGGGTGCTCTCCGGCCATCTGCCCGGGGACCGGCCGCGGCTCGTGGCGGCACTGCGCAGCCTTGGGCGGGGCGGGGCTGGTGGCCTCGGGCCCGCTGTTGTTCGGGGTGTGCTGGCGTCGGGGGGGTGTCTCGTGCCAGTGCGTGGGTCGTCGGGGATTGCCTCCGTGGGGGGGGGGGGCTCTATTGGCGCCGTTGGTGTGGGGGGGCGGTTCCGGGCTGGGGGTGCTTCGGTACTCTGGCTTGCCGGTCCGTGGCTGGCGGGATGGCCCTGCTTGGCGGTGGATGGCGTCTCTCGTCGGGGGGGCCGGGGCCGCCTCCCGGTGGAGAGTGTTGTATCGTGGCGCCGGGTGGGCCTGTGCTGGCCCTGGTGCGGGCATGGGCCTCCCCCCTGCTCGGCCGCTCCCCTTGGTGGGGGGTGTGCGTTGCTCCGGGCCGGCGGGCGGCGGGGGTCGCCCCCTGGGGCGCCGGGGGATGGGGTTGGTGCCTGGCTGTGCCCGGGGGTGGGGGGTGTCGCCGTGCTCGCGGGGCCGGCGCGGTCTGGGGGGTGCCGTGGGGGGGGGTCTCCGACTGTGCTGTTCCGGGGCCCGCAGTGCCACTTGCCCGTCTGCGCCATCTACCCTCTCGCGTGGCCCGCCACGCGGACGGGCCCGGCTCACACTGGACAGGCCTCCTACATGTTCACTTCACCCCACTCCCAGCTGGTCTGGCTCACTCACAAAATGCACCACACACCGATACCCAACCCTTGGGGGGCTGGATGGTGGGGCTGGGGTGGAGGGGGCCGCCACCTGTGTTACTATGTAGTGGCGTGGGGGCGGCCCTCCCACCTCTAGTTGCCCTACTAATCCCTCCAATTTAATCGCATCTCAACATGCCACCCCCCGGAGGGTGTATCATCATTTACACCCTCCGGCCTATTACACCACATACACATAAATCCACAGAGGCTGGAGGGGGAGCACCGCTCCCCTCCATCCCCCTTTTAATTACACCCCATACATTCACCAAACACACACATTCACACACGGGATCGGGAAGTGCCTCTCCATTGGGGAATGGAGAGGCACCATAACAGGGTGGTGGGTTGGTACACATATTTGGGCCTCTCCGGTGGGGGCCTGGCCCCTCTGTTGGTGGCTGGGCCACTGCATAGAGTAAAAGTACATCAAGATGGTGCGGTCGGGCGTGGCGGTGGGTCTCGGGGGGGCTTTGCCGGGGTCTCTCCTTGCGGGGTCTTTCCGGGCTGTGTCGGCCGGGTGGGGCGCGGGGGTGCCTCTCCCCCTTGGGTGTGGCTTGGTGCTTGCTTTCTCTCCTGTTGGCCTTGGGGGCGGGCCCCGCGGTGTGCGGGCCCGGGGTGGCCTGCCTCGCCGGTTTGGGGGGTGGGTGTGCTGGGGGGGTGCTGGTGTCCTCACCGGGGGTGGGGCAGGGTTGTTTGGCGCCTCGGGATGATGCTGTTTACTGGGGGCGGCGTTAGCTGTTCCGGTGTGGTTGAGGTTGCTTTCGGCCGCCTGGTGGGTATGTCCTGCCATGCGGACTGGTGGGTGGGTCCGGGGCATCTTTGGCTGGGGGCTGCTGTCCCGCGCTGGATGTGTGCCGTTGGGGTGCCTCCGTCCCCGCGGTGGGGGTCGCCGGTTGCTCGCGGGCCGGCGGGGGGCGCTGCCCCGTGGTTTGCGCTGTCCGGGGGGGCGGCGGGCCCTGGGCTGCTGGCCTTGTGCCGTCTGGGGCTGTGCGGTCCTGCTGGGCTGTGGCCGGGACCTGGGGGGGGGGGGGGGCGCCCGGGGGGGCTTGGCCCGGGGGCTTGCCCTTGGGGGGTCCTGGTCCCTGGGGTTGCTCCAGGGGCCCGGGGTGCTTGACCGGCTGGCCGGGCCGGTCCTGGCGGGGGTCTTCTGGGGCGGGTGGCGCTGCCGCGCCCTTGCATACCTTCTGGTGCGGCCCCTGCTTGGGCAATCCCCCGTGAGGCAGGGTGTCGGGGCCAGATTAGGGGGCCACATCCGGCGGGGCGGTCTGGCTTGGCCTCTGGAGGGGGCCCTGGCTTTAAAGAACTGAAGCTCGTGGCGCAGGCATCAGCATCTGGGGCGCCCGGGGGGGCTAGGTTGGGGTACCTGGGGACCGGCGGGGGGACCCCCAGCGGCCCCCTGGTGCCTTATGCGGCTTGGGGTGTGGTCGTTCGCCCTGGGGGCTGCTCCTGGTGCTGCATCCATTCGGGTCCTCCTGGCCTGGGGTCGGGTCCCTGCTGGCTCTGGGCTCACCGGCGGGTGCCCGCCGGCTGCCCGTTCGGCGTGGCTCTGGTCGTCTGCTGGGCGTGGGCTTTGGCTCCTCCGCTGGGGTCTCGGGTGGGGGGCTCTCTGGGCGCTCCCTCGGGGGGCTGGGCGGGGGGGGGGGGGGGTGGTGGGGGGGGTGGGGGGCTGGGGGGCCTGGGGGTTGGGGGTTGGAGTCGGTGGCGTGGTGCGCTGGGTCCTTGGCTCCTTGGGGGCTTTTCGGGTGTGTATGGGGGGGCAATGGCAGCCTCTCGGCTTGGGACCTTGGGGGCGTTCGGGGGGCTGCTTGGCCGTGGGGTGGTCGCCGGGGGCCCCTAGATCTCTCGCTCTTTCTGCTGGCCCGACTGCTTCTTCGGGCCCGGGGGCGGCTCATGGGTTTTGCAGTAGCGGCTCTTGGAATCACATTTGTCATGGACGCACTGGCCTCGGGCTGTGGGATAACACTCATACTGGGCTCAACCATAGGCACGTTGTTCCCAAATACCTGTTTATGTAACTTCCACTCACTTCCTCCTCTGCTCACAGCCACCACCTATTCCTAAGCCGCACACTGGTCACTAAACTGGCTTGATAACACAACAATAAGCACAATATACACAACCACAATTTCACATCACATCACTTGAAACTTATTGACTATTCCCCACCCATTCGTTTTCCTATCTTGTATCCCTCCTCCCTGTTAACTCCCCCCCCCCCCCCCCCCCTCACCCTGGTGTAACACTGCCCTCTTTTTTTACATCCTCCCTTTAATAAAGTATTTACCCTTCCCTAGGGAGGGCTGGTGATGGTCACAATTATGCAATGAAATAAATTCATTTATTTAATTGCAATAATAAAATATGCATTGCTGTTAAAAGATTGCACTTCTTGTAGTGTTAACCTTCAACAGCATGTGCAGACAAGTAAATAAAAAAAAAAAAAAAAAGAAAAAAAAAAAAAAAAAAAAAAAAAGAGCGTTGGCCACGCTCCCGATTTTTTTTTGTCATATTTGCACATTCTGTTTCCCGTGACGAAAAAGCCAATTAGAGTCTTTGTTAATGATGACGTCAGGCCGTCAACACGGACACCGGTCTGTTCACCCATTCAACCATGGAGTAGAAGCTGTGTGTGACCACCTGGAGCTGTATGACACGGCCTTTATAACCGGGACTAGGAAGGATTTGGCGTGGAGGAGAATCAGTGGTAGTAGCAGGTAAAAGTTATCTCTGTAGTTTTCATCTTTGAAAGTCGGCACTGAGCTAGGATAGCATTAGCCGCTAATCACACCGGCTTTTTTTCACTGGTGGTTTATGTTTATGACAGGAGAAAAAGGAGCGCAGCTCCTCGCTTCAGCAGGCAGTGAAACTCACCAAGGTGGATGTGTTGCTGGTGGGCGGGGCTTCGCTTCAAACACGCATATGAAACGAATGGGGGCATTTTTTGATCCTGTGAAACCTGCGGAACGTGTTCGTGCAGCAGACGCGTCCGGTGCCCCAGAAGACGCAATGCTGTATAATAAGTATAATGCTGTGTAAACACAGCATTATACTTGTTTAGATCTTATTGTGATATACCTCGGTAAGAAGTTACCCAAGCCTCATAGTACAGGAAGTTAGCGCAAGAGGAAATCTAGCTTCGTAGTACAGGCCCATTATGTATTTCTTTTGGGGGCCACACAAAATCAAACCAAGGGCCGCATGTAGCAGTTGCCCATGTCTGCTTTATGATTATTTATAACTTATGAGACATTGCCCCAATCTAGGAGTAATTTGATTGGCTGGCCACTCTTGGGCAGGTTTAACATCATTCCATGTTTTTTGTCCATCTGAGGTCCTTACAGGGAGTCTCTGTGGTCTCCAAAACGCAAGAGATGATTACGATCCCTGTTCCTGAGGATGTCACTGCACCTGATATGTTGCTTTACAGATCTGCCAGTTTACATACTCATAACTGTGTTTACTTTTGTTGCTTTATAATGGGATGTGTGTGAGAAATGGAGAGAAAATACTTGTTATCAATGAGCTAGATCAGTTGTGCTCATGTGATTGATCACTTTATCCAAGCATTTTCAGTTTCTCTTTGACAGCACATGATGTTCTGGATGATGTAGCTATACAGTCAAGTTTAAACCAACAATGGCTGAACAAAATAGTAACGTACAGGAGCAGAGGCACAGGTGCGAGTAATCACACACAGGTGAAACTAGTGAGACTGATGAGCTTATGGAGCAACAGGAAGGGGAGGGGCTAGAGGTGCTCAGTTGAAGTATGACAAACTGTAAGATTGTCATAAAGCAGTGGTGGACAGTAGCAAAGTAGGACTTAAGTAATATTTTTGAGTACATGTACTTTATTTGAGTATTATTTTAGAGGGATCTTCTTAATTTCACTCCACTACATTTGAAAGACAAATATTGAATACTCTCGTTAATCAGCACTTTTTCTCTCCCGTCAGCTCAGGTGTTTTCATTGCTTTAGCTATAACACAGAAAGGTTTCTGTTGTTCTTAGGGTTGTCCCACTTCTACCTTTAATGCTCATCGAGGCAAGAGCAAATCAGAGACAGGCGGGTCACGTCTTTCATCTTTGTCCTGTTTTCTGAAAACTCAAACACCTTCCTTCACATGTTTACACAAGAGACTCAATTTAACTCATTCCTGATGCACTCAGGCCCAGGGCTTTAAACAACCGAACCCAGGCGTGTCTCTGTGCAGCATAAGCACGGGATCACTGAGACAGATAGATCTGACAAAGTCAAAATGATGTACAACACATAGGATACAATTCCTATTTTCCCTTGTGGCAGCTCTACGCTTCCATACAATTCAGTTCAAATTTTCAATACATTTTATTTTCACAGAATGTCGCTTAGTGCTGCACATCATCTGTAATTATGTTCTCACAGTTGTCCTCACTGAATACATGGGCTATCCATAGTGTCAACATCCTAAATCTGTTATATTCATTTGTTTATTTCAAGTTTTTATTCGACCCCATCCATAATTCTGGGCCCTTAACACTGAAACAAGCAATAATTCATTGTCTATACAACATGTGTGAAATTTAAGGCTCAGGGGCCAAATCTGGCCTAGAGCAGGGGTGTCCAACTCATTTTAGTTCAGGAGCCAAATACAGAGCAATTTGATATGAAGTAGTTTGCACTTCCACGCATAAATCATATATAATTTTTTTTAAAAAGTGTCTATTTGTACGGTTGACGTAAGGACAACCCCGGTGCTATTGGTACTTTTTCCGAAGAACACGTATGTAGCGTCTTAGGGTTAGCTTATAACCCTATATCGCAACAATTTTTAGGGTTGGGGAAAGGTTTAGTCTTAGTCACGTGACCTAAACTGGCCAATGACTGACCTATCACGTGACCTAAACTGCGTACGGATAGAATGTCGGTATATAAAAAAAAACCGTTCGGATAGCCACTGCCATTTTCAAAAGTGCATAAGGCCCTGACAATATCCAAGCAATAAGTGATATCAGTCCCTGGAGGATCTTCACTTTACATTTCCATTATTTTGTGACCAATTTTTAGTTAGAGGACATTATGTGAAATGATTTTAGAGAAATTGAGAGATCTTTCAACAATGTGGGATTTAAAATTAGAAAGTGTTCATTTGTACGGTTGACGTACGGACAACCCCCTGTGGGTACGGTTATCGCAGTACATATACGTAGCGTCTTAGGGTTAGGTTATAACTCTATATCTCAACAATTTTCAAGGTTAGGGTTAGGGATAAGGGTAAGGTTTAGTCTTAGTCACATGACCGAAACTGGCCAATGAGGAGCCCTGTGTACAGATAGAATGTCGGTATATTGATACGGTAACCGTAGGGATAGCAGCTAGCTAAAAGTTACTGCTGTCATGTGACGTAAGAATGGGAAAACTGGAGAAAGTAAAAAGTAGATATCTCAGTTCATCCAAATACACAAAATGAAACTTCGTAATATTTACAAAATAAGTTGTAAAAAAAAAAAAAAAAGAAGAAGAAGAATTAATTAAGAAATCAATCATTGTTTTGTTTTATTGCTATAAAAACAGAAACAAACACTCCAATTTGAAACAGTTTTAAGATCAAAAACAATGTTTAAATATTCAAAGTCCATTTAAAAAGTGAAGTATTTTAATGAAAGGGTTCCTAAAGTTTTGAGGCAGGCCAGATGTGCAGTTGCGCTTTCACCGCTGTGTGTCTCACATGTGGAGAAGTCAGAGGCAGAGGCGGAGACATCTGGATGAAAAACATCTGGACTCTTCATGAGAGGCTTGTGTGGAGGACACAAACTGCACTGACCGACCCTGCGCTTCCCCCCGTGGTTATCTGGCTGAACTTGTCCGCTGATGATGGCCCGGAGCCGGACGCTTTGGACCGGGATCCTCTTCCTGCTCGTAGCCGGTGAGTGCTGCTCAATCTACGGGCTTCTCTTCTCTTTTCTCCCGCTGTGTGTGAGCGGAGCTCCAGCACACTGATGAAAACAAGAGCAGGATAAAAGAAAATAATGTGTGTTTGCTGCTTTCATTTTAAAATAAACTGTACAGAAGTTTATAAAAATCAATATGACTAATGCAATTTAACTGTAACACATCAGAATACAAAAAACAAAAACTGTTATATAAAGTGGTTGGCCTATACATACATATAGACTATATAAAGCAATGTCAATAACCCACTTATTTTTAAAATTCAAAGATTTATTTAATCTCATAAACTGTACAAAACAAGGACGTTTGTTTATCCAATGTATTCATACAGTTTTAGGGATTATATACAGCCTTGATAAACTATGAAGTGTATATATGTTTTGTTTATTAAACTGTATTATATTTCTTAAAGATTTTTGTTCATTAGATAAAAAGGTGTTGCTAAGTTTTCCTGTTTAAAATGTGTAATAATAATAATAATAATAATAATAATACTGATCAATTCAATCTCTTTGTCTTCTTTTGCTTTGTGGATTATGGATAATACTTGTTTTTTGTTTTCCTTTTTTTTTTTTTTTAACTCAAAATTAGATTTTAGGCAGTGGCTATCCGTACGGTTGCCGTATCAATATACCGACATTATATCCATACACAGCTCCCCTATTTGGCCAGTATAGGTCACGTGAGAGGTCAGTCATTGGCCAGTTTAGGTCACGTGACTAAGACTAAACCTTACCCTAACCCTACCCCTAACCTTAAAACGCTACGTAATTGTACCAGGGGTTGTCTGTACGACAACCGTACAAATAGACACTTTCAAGATTTTAACTGGGGTTGACGTTCTGTCTATTAGAAACTCTATGTTGGATTCCTGGACGGGGAACGTTCTTGGGACCTTTCTTGTGGAGTTTCCATGTTCTCCCAGTGCTTGTGGCTTCATTTTACAACCCAATAAAGTTTGAGGTTAAAATAGTCTCCGATGAATATAAATTGGATGGACTGAATTAAAAAGATGGATCGATGGATGTGCCAATGTTCCCTCTGCAAAAGCTATTCTCGAACCTTATCCTGCTTTTTCAAATAAACGTATATTGAGGCAGAATGAATGAGCTAAAACGTACTGGAAATAGATTTATGTAATGTAATTTTGTCCTCAGGCAACACACATTTGTACATTTACGCTCTAACAATGTCAATTAGTTCCTACTGTAGGCTGTAAGCAGCCCATTATCTCATGTTTAACAAAGAGCGAGTGTAAGGCAGTGTGAATGTGCTACACACATAACATGTTCCTGGGATCTGGGACCCAGAGAAGAAAGAGACTGGCACTGACACAAGAAGTCAGTGGATGTGCTCAGCATAAAGCTTTTCTCTTAATATAACCAAAATACCAGAACCTCCTACACAAAAAACGGGGATCTTGTAATAAAATAAACGTAGACAGAAAACCACAGTGTCCACTCAGTGACATGAAGGCAGTGAAACTACATGAAAGAAGGAATCATGGTGGCAGAAGAAAGCCTGCTCTGTGTTTCTTTACTAAACTGAAAGAGAGCTGAAAACTGTCAAAAACCACAACCCCAATGAAAGGCAGCGATCTTTCAACACAAACCCACAGTAAGGTTTTAGAGTCAAGATTGTAAATGAAAACAGTAGGGATTCAATGCCCGGTATTGGCACTCATGGCTTTCTTTTTGAACGAAAGTGCTACACATACATTCATCCATTTTCTGTATCCCAGAACAACAAATACGATGAACCACATTTGTTCAAATATGGAGATTTCAGCCAATCAGGTTTCACATATCCTGGTCTCGCGTCATCAGGACCACTCATTATATTCTCGCTCCCAAAGAAAAGTCTTTTGTGATATAGGATTTCAATTTGACACTTTATTGCTCAATTACGCGCCATCTACTTCCTGGACTTTAGAGTGTTATTCCGATAAGAAGACCAGGGCCATGTTTAAAATGTCATACTAACGTACTACTCATACTAAGTTTGACGTCAAAATGATTATGTAGTGCATTCACATTAGATAGTATGAAAAGATTGAGTCAGTGAGAAATACCCGGATGTATACTATGTTGGGACATTTTTGAAGTTTGCATGGTGGGAATACTCATGATGCATTGAGTGGAATGTAAAATGCTGCTTCTAGCACTTCTTAACACTCTTGTAAATAGGGCTCTTGTTTTGAAGCTTGCGGGAAGTTTTGTCAGTTGCACAATAGCGGCTCTCTGAAAATCCTCAAAATGTCGGAATGAAAGGTGTATACGTGAATTTTACTTTTCCTTCTTGGTCACTTTCTCACTTACAATACTTTCAGAAGTTTTAAAGGTTGCGAATCAACGGAGATATTTAGACTCGGCGTGCTTCAGGTTTTTGTCGTTGTAGGTTCGAAATGCATCTTGGGAAACTTGGAAGTATATTTCAGTGGGAATGGTTCATCCTTATCATACTTATAGTACAGTAGACAGTATACTTATTGAGTTTGTACTGTATGATACGGAGTACGCCATTTTGAACACAGTCCAGGAACGTCATGGTGGACGCATTTTGACGTTGCATTTACCTGGAATGAAGAAATCGAACTTTGCCACTATTGACCATTTTACTACAGTTCTACGCGTGCCTTCCAGTTGGACAAAGAAGACACTTTAAAACAGAGAAGTCTATGCTACAGTAACAGTCAAATGGCTTTAACATTATAAAGTTACATGAATGGTGCACTTCTTTGAGTAATCACTGCATCGAGATTTGTCAAACACGTTGACATCCACAAACGTGCCTTTAATTCCCTAAACATCCCTAATTTCACCTGCTTTTCTTTTCTCTTTTTTGTATTATACTATTTTTTAATGTTTTTATTATTCTGTTTTTATTGTAAAGTGCCATTGGGTGGCCTGAAAAGTGCTTTTAAATACAAATAATTATTATTATTATGATTATTATGAAATAAAATGCTTTTTTTTATTGCATATGTAGCTTCATAAAAGGCCTCTCATTCCTACTAGAGCTTTAATTTGGCCAAAAAAAAAGACCCGGCCCAAGTCCGACAGAACATGACCCGAACCCGTCCGACCCAAATGAAGCCGAATTCTCTTTAAGTCTGAACTTAATATTAGCTTTATTTACTAGTTCCTCATTCTGCATACATCTATAAATATGACAAGCAGCTTCATGTGCCGCCATACGGTACGTGCGTCTATCTCGCTCTAATCGAAACACATTACCTCAATCAATCAATCAATCAATCTTTATTTGTATAGCGCCAAATCATAACCAATGGTATCTCAAGGCACTTTACAGTAGAGCAGTCTTAAGGATGGACTCTTCATTTTATGGATACACACATATGCATATATACGTATATACACATACATATGTATCCCACACCCAACATGAATTACCTGACCATTTATTTACCGCTCAGCGTCCGAACCCAGCCCGAGCCCTTGGTATAGTGATCAAAATTAAGCCCGAACCCAACCCAACCCAGTGGGCAAAGTTTGGGCTTGATTTTGATCATTATACCAAAGAATTCAAGCTCTATTATTGGTAAAGTTTACATATAGCAGTTGTTCAGTTTAGCAGTCTTTGCTTTTTGGGTTGGGTATCCCTTTAATCTTGAGATTAAAACATTAGTACATACTAAAAAAGTCTAAACCGCATCACCAAAGTAGAGAAAACATATCGTGCTAATCAGAATTGCTACACCATTACAGTAATGTAGCTTTCAAAACATTTCTTAAGGATCACCATAAATGTTCTCAATCAAAGGGAAAGTCAGTCAACTTTGAAGAAGACATTGCAATACTTTGTTGATTTTGTTTTTGTTGTTGAAATGGAGGAAAATATACTTCAAATCCTACAACACCCCATAATCACCACAAATATAACTAGATAAAAAAAAAGGAAAGTACAGTAAACATACAAATAATACCTGTATAGATTAATATCTGTAAGCTAAAAAATAACTGTTTTAATGAATAAATAAGTAGGGATGTCCCGATACAACTTTTTCACTTCCGATATGATACCGATATTGCAACCTTGCGTATAGACCGATACCGATATTGATACTTTCATTACTTATTTTGTAGTGTGGAATGTTAGAAAAGGCTTGATCAAGTGATGTTACTCAAACAGAGAACAATAGTCAGCAACAGTATAGGTTACTTTGTTGGAGTGTGAACCACAGTCACCTATGGATAGAAGTGCAGGAGCGGAAACATTTATCGGAAAGCTTATATCGGTGATTTAAGATGCATGCAGTTTTCTGGCTGATATCGGACCGATATCCGATATCAACATCCAGGGAGCATCCTGGGTGGAGTTTGCATGTTCTCCCCGTATTTGCAAGTGATTGTCATATTCTGCACCCTTACCCCAGTGACCCAGGACCTGTAGTCCAGAGGAAAAAGTGTTTACAGAGAGGTCTAAAAAATGAGGAGAACAGATAAAATGTCATAAGTAACCAAGTAAGACACTAAACAGCTTTGACTTTTAACAAGTAAACAATGGAGACACTGAAATCCCAGGCTCTCAGAGTCAGATTTGTTCTAATATGAACCAGTTTTTTTTTCCAACCAATCTTGTGTTCAGTCACATTTTGTTATCCATTTACCCCTCCTGAATATTTATATAGCTGTAAACCTTTATTCACACAACTGTATAGAGATGAGCAAACTGGCTGCTTGCTGAAAAGTTGACCAATGGGAATATCTCAGCAATGTGTACTTTGTTAAAGTTTTGGACACAATGTCCTCACAATGGAGGCGGATTGGTCTGTCCTCTGTATACGAGTCCAAGCCTTCTTTGTTTGTGTGTGTAGCTCATAAAATGAAGTTGTGATAGGGAGGGCCTACATCCAAGCAGGAGGAGCGGCAGCGGCACGCAGAATCCCATGAGCCTTTGAGGCGGGGCGCTGGACGCTAACTTGGCTGTGGAAGGCACTCGACTTCTGGATTGAATTTATTCCTGGCCACGCACATGCACATGTTTTATTTCTGTCCTTGTGGGGACTGCAGCTACTATAATTCAGTCCCAGGCAACAACTCTGATCCAAACCTGAAGCTGACAGTGGAGAGGAAGAAGAACTTTCAATCTGCTAAAACTAAACCTTGTACATTGTAACCAAAAGGTGGCCAACCATTGCTTTGATATCTTTTGGATCAAAGTAAACAGTTCTCCAATTATTAGCCTGTGTATTGTGTTTTAATGTGTTTTAAAAGTAACTATTGAAACTTAATAAAATGTCTCAGTGTTGTAGCTTAATTTGATATTTTATTATAGTGTTAAGTGAATTGTAATCTATGTTTATAAAGCTGCAGGCATTGATTTAATCGCTTCAGGAAAATAAATTGTGTAATTTGCTTGAGAGCTGAGCCATCAAAGAAATGACTACATTTAACTCCTGTGTCATTTTAAACAGTGACCACCTCTTTATCATTTTACATGTTAGTGGCATTTGTTGGTGGGATTTATCATGCAGCTCTTATTGTTGCAAAGGCATATACAAAACTGAAACTTTTGTGTTATAGTCTGCAGAAATGTGTATCCTAGTGAGCAACGCAAGACCAGTGGTAATAAATGCAAAAGTGAAGAGAAAGATTAAAGATGTGCAAAACAGAGAGCGATCATATATAATTGAAATGAAGTTGGTAAAGTCAAGTTTTAAATCAAACAATGGAGTCTATGATCCAAGCCGCATCTGATGGACAGTTTTTAGAATACATTGCATCACAGCTGCATAATGAGGTACATACACATACCATCATAAAAAAATAGCAATGTAGTTATTTATTTTTTATAATGTACATACTTCCCATGACTCTTCACTTTACCTCCTTTCCTTTACTATTTATGTCCTATGTTCATATTGTATATATTGTTTATTTCTTGCACTATAACTGGAGTTGGCTTTTTTAATCTCATCGTACATGTGTACAGTGACAATGAAGGCATTCTATTTTATTCTATTAAAATCATCCATAAACCCCTGTTTGGTGGGTTTTTATTAACATTTGTATCTTCTGTCTTCAAAATGACGACCAAAATACTTTGTTCTAATCCTGCTCATCTATTCATTGGAGGCAAACGGTGTCGATACGTTTGTATCAATGTGTGTTAGTTCAACTGTGACTCCGCCTATGTTTTGTTTCTGAAATGTTGATTTTTGGTACGTTTCAAAAATGATATATAGAACACTTTATACACTCAACAGGGTTTAAACACTCACTTTAAGCTCTTATTTCTATTAAACTTTGTTTGACATCTGATGAAGTCTCTTTTTTTAAAAGCTAAACTTGCAATTTCTTTCAAATTAACCCTGGACCTAGAAACCCAGAAAGAGAAAGATGTGAAGAAAAGTCAAACACACAAAGATACACAAGGCCTACGCCTCAAAATGCAATTAAAGAAGGCTTTTTTTCTTCTCTTTTTGCTACTCAGCTTTTAGTTTTCTTCTGCCTTTGTCCTCAACCCAGTTTGGAAACATCTGGAACAGCTTCTGCTCTGCGTGTGTGTGTGTGTGTGTGTGCGTGATAGAGAGAGAGAGGGAGGGAGAATAGTAGAGTGTAAGTTAATGAGGTTTTGTGTGTTTTTGAGAACAGGCTGTATGTGGATAAAATGATATATAACTATAATATAGTGTGGTTTCTCTTGGACATATTTAATTGTGTGCATGTTTTCAATTGCGTTCCTTGACCATGCCGATGGATTTCTGTATATAGCTCTGCAAATTTTAGAAATCAACCGATTAGACCAACCCATGCCATTTCAATTTAGCATTTTGTTTAGAGTTTGATGTTGTCAATATAGCATACAATGTCATTTTAATGACAGAAAAGTCACTCTGGCTTTCGATGTTGGTTTTTGACGGGGTACAATGTTATTTAGCTGAAAGGCTTCAAAGGAACACACCCATATCCTGCTCCCTGTCACAGTCCCTCTGAGCGATGTCATGCAGATACACTTTGAGATGTTAAAATCACACTGCAGCTGTTTCTATTGACTTTAACCTGGGTGACTATTACCAGTCATTTGTGTCTCACATACAGTACTTTCTGTTGATCAAACAATATAGATCACAACACAATGGCATTTGTATCTTACATCATATGTATTTAAAAAACGATGATCAAATTCAAAGGTGCAGACAGCCTTTTAAAACTACATTGCCGGTCAAAAGTTTTAGAGCACCCTAATTTTTCCAGTTATTTATTGCAATTGAAGTCGTGCAAGTGCAATGAATAGCTTGAAATGGTACAAAGGTATAAGTGCTGAACAGCCAGAGAGTACAAAATAATGGTTTGGTTATTCAAATAGGTCTTTTTCAGGGAAAACGAAGTGGGTTAATAATTTAAAGCTGTTCTGCAGCAATGAAGGTTAAATCAGCCTTGAAAGATGGTGCTACTAATTTCTACAGGTGTTCCAACTTTTCTTGGTTACTTCCAATCCCCTCTGTCTGCATAAAAGCAGTGTTGGAACACACTGTGGCACCAGACCCTCCATTATTATCCATTATTTATTTTTCAACACAAATTGCTTATTTGTTCTATGCTTTCATTTCAGAGTGCAATGACACAATTCTAAAACGTTTGACCGGTAGTGTATTTATCATGAGTTTATCACATCTAGTGTTTTCCCTGTTGCACAACATCATCATATCCCATCATAGGTATATTTTAGATTATTATGAGGCTTTGCATGAGCTATACTCTCCTCCCCTTTGTGGAATGGTTAAATTATCATATGTTGTTCTGTTAGCTTGGCATTACAAATATTAGTGTGACTGACAACACTGGGGCCAAAAATCATGACTTCTGTTTTATTTTGGTTAAGATTCAGAAAATTCAACGACATCCAAGATTTTATGTCATGTATGCAATCTAAGAGGGGTTTGATTGCCTGTGGGTCATCCTTTTTTAAAGGTAAATAAATCTGACTGTCATCAGCGTAAAAGTGGAACGCAATGCTGTGTTTTCCCAGAATGGACCCTAGAGGGAGCACTTAGAGGGAAAACAGCAAAGGTCCAAGAATGGATCCTTGTGGTACCCCACATGACAAAGTCTTCACAGCACAGACTCTGTGCTGTGAAGACTTTTAAAATCAGACTGAAACGTTTCCAAAATATCATGTTCCTATTATTTGAATTGAGTAAAAACTATTTTCTCCAAAACTTTTGAGATAAAGGGGAGTTTGGAGATAGGCTTGAAGTTTAACAGTGTTGCCGAATTAAGTCCAGGTTTTTTAAGCAAGGGATGCACCACTGCATGTTACAGGGACAAGATCGGTTGACAAGCTGCTGTTTAAAATGGACTGAACAGCAGGTGCAATAGTATCAAAAACCTCCTTAAAGAAACAAGGAGGCAGTGGATCACCCGGAGAACCTGCAGCCTTCAACTGAGCAACAACATTTTTTAATTGTGGGAGAGTTACAAGCCCAAATTTCTCAAAAACAAAGGGACATGCATAGAAGGATCAAGAGACAGGGGTGTTATTTGTGCCCTCGCAGTTGCAACTTTGTTGAGAAAAAATACAAGAAACTTATTTTTCTGATGAGTACTGTAAACACATTGGCTGAGGGACATTTAAACGAGAGTCAATGGTCCTATAAAGCACACGAGGATTATGGGAAATATTTGCAACAATATCCGTAAAATACATAGTTTTTGACTCTTGTACAATTTTTTGATAATGGTGCCAGCTTTCTCTTAGAATTTGAAGTGACACTTCAAGTTTATCCTTTTTCCATTTGCGCTCAGCTTGTCTGTATTCTCGCCTGGCAGCGCGATTTAGACGGCCTGATTTTAACTGGAGCTAGGGACTCTAGCACAGTCTGGCAGACAGGAAAGCGCCTCAGTATCAGCGCAAGTAGACTGGTCCAAATTGACAGTAAAATTGTAGCAAATTGAGCGTCATTGGAAGGATTAAG